>NC_054554.1:17950644-17988284 GCF_017654505.1 Polyodon spathula
TCTGATAACACCCAAGCTGAAACTCGGAGAAGCGGATTCAAATTCAGCGTCGTTTTGAGACACGGGCGAGGGGAGGAGCCGACAGCACAGCAGAACAACGCAGTTAAACGAGGCAGTCTTCCCAGCGACAGCGAGTGGAAGCGACAGTGGGACAAGTACAGGCGTGGAAAAGTACAGAGCAGTTTAGAAGCAGAAAGGAGAAATTGCATCTTGAATTGCTTTAATCAGAAAACATAGGACATTGGGGAAACACAGCAACAGCCGCGTGTGTTTTTCTGATAACAAACAAGCTGAAACTCGGAGCAGCTGATTCAAATTCAGCGTCGTTTTGAGACACGGGCGAGGGGAGGAGCCGACAGCACAGCAGAACAACGCAGTTAAACGAGGCAGTCTTCCCAGCGACAGCGAGTGGGAGAAGTACAGGTGTGGAAAAGTACAGAGCAGTTTCGAAGCAGAAAGGAGAAATTGCATCTTGAATTGCTTTAATCAGAAAACAGAGGACATTGGGGAAACACAGCAACAGCCGCGTGTGTTTTTCTGATAACAAACAAGCTGAAACTCGGAGCAGCTGATTCAAATTCAGCGTCGTTTTGAGACACGGGCGAGGGGAGGAGCCAACAGCACAGCAGAACAACGCAGTTAAACGAGGCAGTCTTCCCAGCGACAGCGAGTGGAAGCGACAGCGAGTGGGAGAAGTACAGGCGTGGAAAAGTACAGAGCAGTTTCGAAGCAGAAAGGAGAAATTGCATCTTGAATTGCTTTAATCAGAAAACAGAGGACATTGGGGAACACAGCAGCAGCCGCGTGTGTTTTTCTGATAACAAAACAAGCTGAAACTCGGAGCAGCTGATTCAAATTCAGCGTCGTTTTGAGACACGGGCGAGGGGAGGAGCCGACAGCACAGCAGATCAACGCAGTTAAACGAGGCAGTCTTCCCAGCGACAGCGAGTGGAAGCGACAGCGAGTGGGAGAAGTACAGGCGTGGAAAAGTACAGAGCAGTTTCGAAGCAGAAAGGAGAAATTGCATCTTGAATTGCTTTAATCAGAAAACAGAGGACATTGGGGAAACACAGCAACAGCCGCGTGTGTTTTTCTGATAACAAACAAGCTGAAACTCGGAGCAGCTGATTCAAATTCAGCGTCGTTTTGAGACACGGGCGAGGGGAGGAGCCGACAGCACAGCAGAACAACGCAGTTAAACGAGGCAGTCTTCCCAGCGACAGCGAGTGGAAGCGACAGCGAGTGGGAGAAGTACAGGCGTGGAAAAGTACAGAGCAGTTTCGAAGCAGAAAGGAGAAATTGCATCTTGAATTGCTTTAATCAGAAAACAGAGGACATTGGGGAAACACAGCAACAGCCGCGTGTGTTTTTCTGATAACAAACAAGCTGAAACTCGGAGCAGCTGATTCAAATTCAGCGTCGTTCTGAGACACGGGCGAGGGGAGGAGCCAACAGCACAGCAGAACAACGCAGTTAAACGAGGCAGTCTTCCCAGCGACAGCGACAGCGAGTGGGAGAAGTACAGGCGTGGAAAAGTACAGAGCAGTTTCGAAGCAGAAAGGAGAAATTGCATCTTGAATTGCTTTAATCAGAAAACAGAGGACATTGGGGAAACACAGCAACAGCCGCGTGTGTTTTTCTGATAACAAACAAGCTGAAACTCGGAGCAGCTGATTCAAATTCAGCGTCGTTTTGAGACACGGGCGAGGGGAGGAGCCGACAGCACAGCAGAACAACGCAGTTAAACGAGGCAGTCTTCCCAGCGACAGCGAGTGGGAGAAGTACAGGTGTGGAAAAGTACAGAGCAGTTTCGAAGCAGAAAGGAGAAATTGCATCTTGAATTGCTTTAATCAGAAAACAGAGGACATTGGGGAAACACAGCAGCAGCCGTGTGTGTTTTCTGATAACAAACAAGCTGAAACTCGGAGCAGCTGATTCAAATTCAGCGCCGTTTTGAGACACGGGCGAGGGGAGGAGCCAACAGCACAGCAGAACAACGCAGTTAAACGAGGCAGTCTTCCCAGCGACAGCGAGTGGGAGAAGTACAGGCGTGGAAAAGTACAGAGCAGTTTAGAAGCAGAAAGGAGAAATTGCATCTTGAATTGCTTTAATCAGAAAACAGAGGACATTGGGGAAACACAGCAGCAGCCGCGTGTGTTTTTCTGATAACAAACAAGCTGAAACTCGGAGCAGCTGATTCAAATTCAGCGTCGTTTTGAGACACGGGCGAGGGGAGGAGCCGACAGCACAGCAGAACAACGCAGTTAAACGAGGCAGTCTTCCCAGCGACAGTGTGTCCCAGCGAGTGGGAGAAGTACAGGTGTGGAAAAGTACAGAGCAGTTTAGAAGCAGAAAGGAGAAATTGCATCTTGAATTGCTTTAATCAGAAAACAGAGGACATTGGGGAAACACAGCAGCAGCCGCGTGTGTTTTTCTGATAACAAACAAGCTGAAGCTCGGAGCAGCTGATTCAAATTCAGCGCCGTTTTGAGACACGGGCGAGGGGAGGAGCCGACAGCACAGCAGAACAACGCAGTTAAACGAGGCAGTCTTCCCAGCGACAGCGAGTGGAAGCGACAGCGAGTGGGAGAAGTACAGGCGTGGAAAAGTACAGAGCAGTTTCGAAGCAGAAAGGAGAAATTGCATCTTGAATTGCTTTAATCAGAAAACAGAGGACATTGGGGAAACACAGCAACAGCCGCGTGTGTTTTTCTGATAACAAACAAGCTGAAACTCGGAGCAGCTGATTCAAATTCAGCGTCGTTTTGAGACACGGGCGAGGGGAGGAGCCGACAGCACAGCAGAACAACGCAGTTAAACGAGGCAGTCTTCCCAGCGACAGCGAGTGGGAGAAGTACAGGCGTGGAAAAGTACAGAGCAGTTTCGAAGCAGAAAGGAGAAATTGCATCTTGAATTGGTTTAATCAGAAAACAGAGGACATTGGGGAAACACAGCAGCGCGTGTGTTTTTCTGATAACAAACAAGCTGAAACTCGGAGCAGCTGATTCAAATTCAGCGCCGTTT
Source organism: Polyodon spathula (assembly GCF_017654505.1). Taxonomy (NCBI): domain Eukaryota; kingdom Metazoa; phylum Chordata; class Actinopteri; order Acipenseriformes; family Polyodontidae; genus Polyodon; species Polyodon spathula. The sequence goes on from NC_054554.1 coordinate 17,953,669, forward strand.
TGAGACACGGGCGAGGGGAGGAGCCGACAGCACAGCAGAACAACGCAGTTAAACGAGGCAGTCTTCCCAGCGACAGCGAGTGGAAGCGACAGCGAGTGGGAGAAGTACAGGCGTGGAAAAGTACAGAGCAGTTTAGAAGCAGAAAGGAGAAATTGCATCTTGAATTGCTTTAATCAGAAAACAGAGGACATTGGGGAAACACAGCAACAGCCGCGTGTGTTTTTCTGATAACAAACAAGCTGAAACTCGGAGCAGCTGATTCAAATTCAGCGTCGTTTTGAGACACGGGCGAGGGGAGGAGCCGACAGCACAGCAGAACAACGCAGTTAAACGAGGCAGTCTTCCCAGCGACAGCGAGTGGGAGAAGTACAGGTGTGGAAAAGTACAGAGCAGTTTCGAAGCAGAAAGGAGAAATTGCATCTTGAATTGCTTTAATCAGAAAACAGAGGACATTGGGGAAACACAGCAACAGCCGCGTGTGTTTTTCTGATAACAAACAAGCTGAAACTCGGAGCAGCTGATTCAAATTCAGCGTCGTTTTGAGACACGGGCGAGGGGAGGAGCCGACAGCACAGCAGAACAACGCAGTTAAACGAGGCAGTCTTCCCAGCGACAGCGAGTGGGAGAAGTACAGGCGTGGAAAAGTACAGAGCAGTTTCGAAGCAGAAAGGAGAAATTGCATCTTGAATTGCTTTAATCAGAAAACAGAGGACATTGGGGAAACACAGCAACAGCCGCGTGTGTTTTTGTGATAACAAACAAGCTGAAACTCGGAGCAGCTGATTCAAATTCAGCGTCGTTTTGAGACACGGGCGAGGGGAGGAGCCGACAGCACAGCAGAACAACGCAGTTAAACGAGGCAGTCTTCCCAGCGACAGCGAGTGGGAGAAGTACAGGCGTGGAAAAGTACAGAGCAGTTTCGAAGCAGAAAGGAGAAATTGCATCTTGAATTGCTTTAATCAGAAAACAGAGGACATTGGGGAAACACAGCAACAGCCGCGTGTGTTTTTCTGATAACAAACAAGCTGAAACTCGGAGCAGCTGATTCAAATTCAGCGTCGTTTTGAGACACGGGCGAGGGGAGGAGCCGACAGCACAGCAGAACAACGCAGTTAAACGAGGCAGTCTTCCCAGCGACAGCGAGTGGAAGCGACAGCGAGTGGGAGAAGTACAGGCGTGGAAAAGTACAGAGCAGTTTCGAAGCAGAAAGGAGAAATTGCATCTTGAATTGCTTTAATCAGAAAACAGAGGACATTGGGGAAACACAGCAGCTCAGTCAAACAGCCGCGTGTGTTTTTCTGATAACAAACAAGCTGAAACTCGGAGCAGCTGATTCAAATTCAGCGCCGTTTTGAGACACGGGCGAGGGGAGGAGCCGACAGCACAGCAGAACAACGCAGTTAAACGAGGCAGTCTTCCCAGCGACAGCGAGTGGGAGAAGTACAGGCGTGGAAAAGTACAGAGCAGTTTCGAAGCAGAAAGGAGAAATTGCATCTTGAATTGCTTTAATCAGAAAACAGAGGACATTGGGGAAACACAGCAACAGCCGCGTGTGTTTTTCTGATAACAAACAAGCTGAAACTCGGAGCAGCTGATTCAAATTCAGCGTCGTTTTGAGACACGGGCGAGGGGAGGAGCCGACAGCACAGCAGAACAACGCAGTTAAACGAGGCAGTCTTCCCAGCGACAGCGAGTGGAAGCGACAGCGAGTGGGAGAAGTACAGGCGTGGAAAAGTACAGAGCAGTTTCGAAGCAGAAAGGAGAAATTGCATCTTGAATTGCTTTAATCAGAAAACAGAGGACATTGGGGAAACACAGCAACAGCCGCGTGTGTTTTTCTGATAACAAACAAGCTGAAAATCGGAGCAGCTGATTCAAATTCAGCGTCGTTTTGAGACACGGGCGAGGGGAGGAGCCGACAGCACAGCAGAACAACGCAGTTAAACGAGGCAGTCTTCCCAGCGACAGCGAGTGGAAGCGACAGCGAGTGGGAGAAGTACAGGCGTGGAAAAGTACAGAGCAGTTTCGAAGCAGTTTGAAAGACAGACTGGAAAATTGCAAACGTAATACCGATCCACAAAAAGGGAAACAAAACTGAACCAGGTAACTACAGACCAGTAAGCCTGACTTCTATTATATGCAAACTTATGGAAACTATAATAAGATCCAAAATGGAAAATTACCTATATGGTAACAGGGTACTGGGAGACAGTCAACATGGTTTTAGGAAAGGGAGATCGTGCCTAACTAACTTGCTTGATTTTTTTGAGGATGCAACATCGATAATGGATAATTGCAAAGCATATGACATGGTTTATTTAGATTTCCAGAAAGCTTTTGACAAAGTCCCGCACAAAAGATTAATTCTCAAACTGAACGCAGTTGGAATTCAAGGAAACACATGTACATGGATTAGGGAGTGGTTAAAAACCTCAGAATGGAGTGTGGTAACCAGCGGTGTACCACAGGGATCAGTATTAGGTCCTCTGCTATTCCTAATCTACATTAATGATTTAGATTCTGGTATAGTAAGCAAACTTGTTAAATTTGCAGACGACACAAAAGTAGGAGGAGTGGCAAACACTGTTGCAGCAGCAAAGGTCATTCAAAATGATCTAGACAAGATTCAGAACTGGGCAGACACATGGCAAATGACATTTAATAGAGAAAAGTGTAAGGTACTGCACGCAGGAAATAAAAATGTACATTATAAATATCATATGGGAGATATTGAAATTGGAGAAGGAATCTATGAAAAAGACCTAGGAGTTTTTGTTGACTCAGAAATGTCTTCATCTAGGCAATGTGGGGAAGCTATAAAAAAGGCTAACAAGATGCTCGGATACATTGTGAAAAGTGTTGAATTTAAATCAAGGGAAGTAATGTTAAAACTGTACAATGCACTTGTAAGACCTCATCTTGAATATTGTGTGCAGTTCTGGTCACCCCGCTATAAAAAAGATATTGCTGCTCTAGAAAGAGTGCAAAGAAGAGCGACCAGAATTATTCCGGGCTTAAAAGGCATGTCATATGCAGACAGGCTAAAAGAATTGAATCTGTTCAGTCTTGAACAAAGAAGACTACGTGGCGACCTAATTCAAGCATTCAAAATTCTAAAAGGTATTGACAGTGTCGACCCAAGGGACTTTTTCAGCCTGAAAAAAGAAACAAGGACCAGGGGTCACAAATGGAGTTTAGAAAAAGGGGCATTCAGAACAGAAAATAGGAGACACTTTTTTACACAGAGAATTGTGAGGGTCTGGAATCAACTCCCCAGTAATGTTGTTGAAGCTTGCACCCTGGGATCCTTCAAGAAGCTGCTTGATGAGATTTTGGGATCAATAAGCTACTAACAACCAAACGAGCAAGATGGGCCGAATGGCCTCCTCTCGTTTGTAAACTTTCTTATGTTCTTATGTTCTAATTGTGAGCACATGAAGCTCACTTACTTGTCTGGCAGACGTAATGGCTATTAAAATTGCCACCTTCAATGAAACAGGGCGCAGTTCTGCTGATGCCATGGGCTCGAATGGGGGACCCAGGAATGCTCGCAATACCAGTTCTATATCCAACTTGGGGACCATACTTTTCATGGGAGGACGAAGCCTCCAAGCCCCTTTAAGAAATTGCACTGCCAGGAAATGTGCCCCAGGGGGCACCGAGTCAATTTTGCCATGGCACAATGATATACCTGCCAGGTATACCTTCAAAGTGGACGCAGATTTTGCTGCGTCAAACAAGTGTTGTAAGAAGATTAATATCGTCTCAATAGGGCAAGTCAGAGGATCATGACCTTCGTCCAGGCACCAGTCTTGGAAAACTTTCCATTTATATGAGTACTGGGCTCTAGTGCTCGATGTCCTAGCAGACTGTAGTGTTTCTACTACTGCATCTGGCAAACCTCATCCGAATAGATGGTTCAGTTCAACGGCCAGACCCAGAGTTGGAGCTGGGCTGGGCTTGGGTGCCATAATAGCCCCTCAGCTTGGCTCAGGAGGTCCTTGCACAGCAGAAGCTGCCATGGCTGATCCGAAAACTTGTCGGAGAGGAGGGCAAACCAGGGGCATCTCGGCCATCTGGGCGCAACCAGCAAAACCTGTCTGCTGCCTTGTTGTCCACACAGGGGAGGTGAACTGCCCTGATGGAACGCAAGTTTCTGTGCGTCCAGGACATGAGTCTGTGCACTGTGTGGTGAAGGCCCGGTAAGCTCAGGCCTTCTTGGTGATTTATGTAGGCTACCACTGTGTTATTGTCCGTCCGGACCAACATATGCTTGAGCGCTAAATGATGGTGAAAATGGGATAACGCCAGGCTCACTGCTTGCAGCTCTTGCGCATTTATATGCTCTTGCTACCAATGTCCCTTCCACTGGCCTCTTATTCCTCTCCCATTCCAGACCACTCCCCAGCCCAGGCTGAAGGCATCTGTAGTGATCACTTCCCTTCTGTGGGGGGATCCGAGGGGAGATGCAAGTCGCAGATTGCCAGGACAGAGCCACAACTCCAATGTCTTCCGGCACTGTCTGGACACTCACACCAGCCAGTACCGATCTCGAACTGGGTGCAACTTGAGCATATTCACCCAGGCTTGAAGCAGGCGCATTCTCAACAGCCCTAGTGAAAGGATTCTCGAGGCGGCTGCCATGAGGCCCAACAACCTTTGATATGCTTTGACCTGTAGGAGAGCATCCTCTCTGAATAGAGAAAGTGTGGCCTCAAACGACGAATCCTATCTTCCCACAGTGAAGCAAACATGCTCACAGAGTTCAGTTTGATCCCCAGGAACACTGGACTGAAAAGTTGCTCTTCTGTTGAGAGTCTTAACTTCGCCTTGTATTAAGAGCCACATGATCCATGACTTGTTTTGTGTGCGTCTCTGTGCGTGCTTTTGACTGCGTGCAAACTAACCAATCGTCCAGATAGTTTAGGATCCGAATACCCAACAGTGGAGCCAATGTTGCATCCAGGCACTTTGAAAATGTGAGAGGCGCCAGCGACAGGCAAAATGGCAGCATGCAGAATTTGTACGCGTTGCCTTGAAAGGCAAAGCGCAGATATTGGCAGATGGATCGGGACATGAAAGTAGGCATCTTGCCGGTCGATCGATGTGAACCAGTCACCTGGTTGGACAGACTGGATGATATGCTGTGCTGTCAACATGTTTAACATGTTTGAGGAACAAGTTGAGGACCCTGAGGTCCATAATTGGTCTGAAACTGCCGTCCCTTTTGGACACCAGGAAGTACCTGGAGTAAAATCAGCTGAAGGCATCGCTTGGACTTACCAAGCGTACAGCGTTCTTCCTTTGAAGAATGGCAATCTTCTGTTGAAGGAGTATCGCCTTCGCTGGTTCCACAGTGGTGAGGAGCACACCCTTGAAGGGTGGCAGAGCTATGCAGAATTGTAGAGCGCATCCTTATCTCATTGTCGATAGCACTGAGGAGTCTGCCATGGGTCGTTGCCATTGGTCAGTTAGGTTGTGGGGGAGTTTGGTGGCAGCCGGGGCCTCAGGGGCAGTCTCCCTTGGGCTTGAGAGGGAGCGGGTCTCCAGCCGGAGAACCGGTTCCCCCTGGCCTGCGAATTGCACCTTGGGAGCTGACTGTAAGCTGGAAGGCGCGAAGGTCTCAAGGCTCACATCAATGGTCGCCCCAGAAGTCTGCCCCGGTGTAATGGGGGCATCCAGTAGCGCCACCTTCTCGGTCTCCACGACCTTGGCTTGTGTCAGCCACAAATGCTGGCGGGCGGCCACCATCGCCGCCAGCGACCTCCCTGATGCCTGTCCTAACTCCCCCATTAGGTCAGTCATCGCTGTAGCTACCGCCTGGAGGTCCGCTGTGTCTGCCTCTATAGCTCTTTCCTGCAGCCTCTCTGCTAACTGGTTTTGGTAGAGGACCAGTATAGCCATGGCATTTTCTGCTCGGACTGACAGCACTGCCAATGCATACGTCTTTTTGAGCATGGCTGCAAGGCTTGGACGGGCAGGTTGGGTCCTTATTCCCCTTGGTGAAGGTGGAACCAATACCAAGACCGTGTCCCCGATAGTGGGGAATGTGCCTAGGCCCACTTCTTGGGCTCTGCTGTTCTGGAGGCTGAGTGTTCAGACGCTGGGTTGCTCCAGGAGGAACGTACCAATTCCAGGAAGTCCTGGCATAAGGGGAGGGCATGCTGTGGGTGCCCTTTCTGCTGGAGGAAGTGGTTTCCCTTTCCCTCCTGTTCTGCCACCCAGGGAACATCCGTGGCTGCAGCTGGACGCTGCATTAGCGCTCGGAACTTTTCCCTCTATGACACATGTGGCAAGAGCAGTAAGGAGTCCCCCACTGTAACCTGCCCCATGGAGGTGGCTGGGTTCCAGACGTCCCATCTGGACGCCGTGAAGGATAGCTCGCCTCAGCAAGAAGGTCTAGGCAGAGGGGATAGGGAACGAGACTGTGGGGGCTGGAGCTGCGGTGGTAGGGGGCAGCCTGCCCAGTGATTTTAATAGGGTCTCCAGCATGGTCTGCTGTGCCCTTACAGTCTCTGCTAACTCTGCGACGCGCCGCTCGGCCAAGCTTGGGCTCCTTTGCGGCGACTGTGACGGGGATGGTCTGCGCCTACGTGGCGAAGGGGAGTTGTCCCCTGGGGAAGGGGAAGAGTGCCTGTGTGGCGGCTGCCTGTCCCCTGGTGAGATGTCCCCTCGAGTGGTACCGCCTCACCAGTGACCATCTCACCTCCCCTGAGAGGTGTCTGCGCCTCTGTACCGGTGGTAGGGAAGGGGAGGGTGACCCCGGTGTGCATGCTAGCTCCGTGGTCACTGTAGCAGGGGGGGTCTTGGATGACCTCTGCTTAGGCTCTTGGACCACTGATCTCATTCTCCCATGGATCGAGGAGAGAGACTCTACTGGGGATAGGGCTGCTCTCCGTCGCTTAGTTCTCCTCGAGAACTTCCTACAGGGAGAGCAGTTCAGTGCTTTGGCTGCATGTTCTGACCCTAGGTATCTGACGCAGGACCAGTTCTCGTCCTGCCTGGGCAGCTTTGCCGCACACTGGTGACACTGGTGGAACCCAGAGGAGGACCTAGTCAACTGGACTGACATGGCTTTGCAGGTGCATCTGCTGCGCTTGGTGTCAATAGTAGAGAAGTCGGTGCTCGCTGTAGATGCTTCCAAGCGATTCACCGGTGCCAAATCAATCGGTGCCGGGAACGGCACTGAGGAGAGCACTGTCGATGCCGAGTGATCGGTGCCGATGTGTAGCGCAGTCAGTGCCGGGCTGTAGACGGCTCTGAAGACAGTCACCGGTGCCGAGGAAAGAGCTGTCGGTGCCAAACAAGATGTTTACACCGGTGCCGAGTCAATCGGGGCCGGGTAGGTGCTGTTTGTCTCTGCCTTGCAAGTCTGCTGGAAAACCGTGGTTGATGCCGGGGTATGCAGCAGATTCAGTCTGCATGGTTGCCGAGGGCAAGTGCAGCTGCGCTAGGAAAGCCCGAGGCTTTCAAAGGGCGCAAGGCCCAAGCTGGGCTTTTTTTTTTTGGTCACTGTGACCGATTATTTTTTTATATATGCTCAGTGATTGACAGTCATAGAGGTTCTTACCCATTCGGTAATGGTTGTCATTCTAATTGAAAGGGAACCGACATTGTCTGATCTACTACGCTTGACCTAGTAGGGGAGTGGTTTGAGCTACGTCATTGCATTGACACGTTAAGGCCAGCCCAGGCCTGCATTGGGTTCATACATACAGATAGGCCGGCCCTGTGGCGGCATTGCTTACTTTAGGCCGCATCAAATAGCTGGTCTAAATTTTTCGAGCGTTAACAAATGGAATAAGGTGGCCCTGGGCAAGTGTGAACGGGGTCATAGATTTACCATCTGTGCCAGTACCAAAAGTCTGAAAATTTCTTAGATCAAATGTGAAAAAAAAAAAACGTAAATACCTCTTATACACAATGAGATATAAGTCGTCAAACTAAGGTAAAATTGTTCTTCTTCCGTTTACTTTTTTAAGAGTGTGTGGCGACTATTCAAACAGAAAAGCTAAATAACTGGGCATCTACCAATCATGTGATTCCACATGTTGGTCAATATGAAAATAAACCAGGGATCGCAAGCAGATTGATACCCACACCATCTGTATTAAACAATGTATTTATGTTTTAAAACAGCACATATCACAGAAAAAAAAATAAAAAAAATAAAAAAAACTTTATTTGAACTTGCCACATGATGACTTTGATGAGCACACAGCCTTAGCCTGCTGTGCCATTGGGCAGTTGTTGAACTGTATTAATTTTTTAAGCTTACATCCATGCCTGAACAGCTTTTGCTGAAAACGAAGGTTCACTGCTCGATTCTAGAAATGCTCTATTTCCTGTTTGAAAATATCGAGTTTCCTGTTTGGATATCATATAATGGAATTGTACAGAAGAGTGGCATGTAGCTTCCTTGTCTAAATCTCTGATAAATTGTAGTTTCTCGTTTAACTAAAACTTAAATAAAGAAATCATTTATGAGGTAGAAATAAATAAATGCTTAAAAAATGCAAAGAGGAGTAAATATATTTAGAATGTTTTTTTTTTTTATATAAATACAAAAAAAGCTGGCAACCCCATTGAGCGCTGCAAGACGCCAGTGCAAGGTTGGCAAGTGCAATAAAAATAAAACTTCGGACAGCTGTGCCCTGTGCAGAAAGGCAGCGTGGAGAAGCACATTATTTGTGTTGATTGTGAACAGCCTTCAAGGTAAAGGAATACTCTTTGTCAAAAAATAAATTATACTTTTTGTTGTAACTTCTTGTGCTGTGCGCTTCTGTAAAATGTTTTATTTACGTTGTTCAGTTGCTTTTGCTCATCTGATAATAAACCAATTGCTGTTGAAAAGTAAAAAATGTATTGCTATTGTTTCAGTTTATAAATATGTACCGTATGCTGTAAACCGATGTCTGTTCAGATGTTTATTTATTTGCATTTTCCTGTTTTGATTTGTAAAATAAATGTTCCTATATATATATATATATATATATATATATATATATATATATATATATATATATATATATATATATATATACAGCTCTGGAAAAAATTAAGAGACCACTGCAAATTTTTCTTAAATCAGCATCTCTACATGTATGGCAGCCATTCCATTCCAGTGTCTGTTGAATTCCAACACAGGCACACCTCATTCTACTGAATGAGGTACTGATTAGGGGATCGTCTGAACCAAATCTTGTTTAACGAGGAAAAGTATAAAAACCACTCCTGTGGTCATCACTATTCTCTTGCAATAGGACCAGCTGGATGGCAAAACAATGCTAGTAGTACCTAAAAAGTAATTGGAATCAAAAAATAACTATTGACCATGCCCAAAGAGTTGAAAAGGAAAGTTTTGAGTGAGGAAAAGAAGGGTTCAATTCTAGCTTTACTGGCAGAGGGATATAGTGAGTGTCGGGTTTCTTCCATCCTTAAAATTTCAAAGACGGCAGTTCATAAGAACAAGGTCAAGCAGCACACATTGGGGTCAACAAAGTTACAGACCGGCAGAGGGCGAAAACGACTCTCCACTGACCGGGATGACCGCCAACTCATTCGAATGTCACTCAGCAACCGTAGGATGACATCAGTGACCTACAAGAAGGCAAATGGCAGCTGGGGTGAAGTGCACGGCGAGGACGGTTCGAAACAGGCTCCTAGGGGCAGGGCTGAAATCATGCAAAGCTAGAAAAAAGCCCTTCATCAATTAGAAATGCAAAAGACCATAAGGATTGGACCATAGAGGACTGGAGTAAGGTCATCTTCTTTGATGAGTCCAATTTTCAGCTTTGCCCAACACCTGGTCATCTAATGGTTAGACGGAGACCTGGAGAGGCCTACAAGCCACAATGTCTCGCACCCACTGTGAAATGTGGTGGAGGATCGGTGATGATCTGGGGGTGCTTCAGCAAGGCTGGAATCGGGCAGATTTGTCTTTGTGAAGGACGCATGAATCAAGCCAAGTACAAGGTTGTCCTGGAAGAAAACTTGCTTCCTTCTGCTCTGACAGTGTTCCCCAACTCTGAGGATTGTTTTTTTCCCGCAGGACAATGCTCCATGCCACACAGCCAGGTCAATCAAGGTGTGGATGGAGGACCACCAGATCAAGACCCTGTCATGGCCAGCCCAATCTCCAGACTTGAACCCCATTGAAAACCTGTGGAATGTAATTAAGAGGAAAATGGATGGTCACAAGCCATCAAACAAAGCAGAGCTGCTTGAATTTTTGCGCCAGGAGTGGCATAAAGTCACCCAACATCAATGTGAAAGACTGGTGGAGAGCATGCCAAGAAGCATGGAAGCTGTGATTGAAAATCAGGGTTATTCCACCAAATATTGATTTCTGAACTCTTCCTAAGTTCAAACATTAGTATTGTGTTGTTTAAAAATGAATCTGAACTTATTTTCTTTGCATTATTCGAGGTCTGACAACACTGCATCTTTTTTGTTATTTTGACCAGTTGTCATTTTCTGCAAATAAATGCTCTAAATGACAATATTTTTTATTTGGAATTTGGGAGAAATGTTGTCAGTAGTTTATAGAATAAAACAAAAATGTTCATTTTATCCAAACACATACCTATAAATAGTAAAACCAGAGAAACTGATAATTTTGCAGTGGTCTCTTAATTTTTTCTAGAGCTGTATATATATATGCTTTGGTTGTTCAGATGTTTGCGGCATACGCAATAATTTTTTTTTTTAAAAAAATCGACCGTTTCTCCTTTTGTTATACTATTTACAGTGTTTTGAATACAGTCGTCAGAAAGACTGCTGTGGAGCTTCTAGGTATGAGTATATCTCTGGTCCTTCTAGTGTTAATTGATTTGGCTGATGCCTTTATCCAGAGCAATTGACTTTTGTATACCTATACAGTGTGTTTCATGTAAAAAAAAATCAAAAGTTATACAAGAAGACATTAGTCCTTCTTTGCTTGTAGCATATGTGGAGTAGTGGTTAGAGCACTGTGTTCTTGACTGAAAGGTTGCAAGTTTTATCCCAGGTAGGGGACACACTGCTACTTTGCATAGATTGGTCCAGTAAAAAAAACCCTGCTGTATAAATAAATAATTGTATTAAAAAAAAATAACATCAACATTGTAAGTTGACTGAGTGGATACAAGCAGATTACATTTTGTGAACTACATGAAATAAGATATGTTTTTTTAAATATTTTAACATTAATAAGGTCCCCCCTGAGAATAAACGTTTATTATGTCATTGCAATCAGTCAGGTGAAACAATGTCTGTAATTTGCCCAAACATCAATATTTTTCAACAAACACTTTCAGGAAGTATTGCATAGTCCCTTGGGCATAGAGATACATGTGTAAAAATGAGTTCTGAGCAGAATACATATGAATAAAAAAATACTTAATGTTTAAAAAAAAAAAAAAAACTGAAAAATCCTGTAGTTCCTTGTTTAATTAAAATTAAATAAAGGAATAATTTATTAGGTAGAAATAAATAAATTATTAAAAACATGCATAGAGGAATACAAATATATTTAGAAACACATATTTTAAAATAAATACCTGTAGAAATTAATGTTTATATTATAAATGTATAAATAAATGAATAAATAGTAAGCCAGAAAAATGTCATTTAATTGATTTGGCTGATGCCTTTATCCAGAGCATATAAAAATATGTGGAGTAGTGGTTAGAGTACTGTGCTCTTGACTGAAAGTTTTTGAGTTCCTTCCCAGATGGGGGATGCACTGTTGCTTTGCCTAAATTGATCCAGTCAAAAAAAAAAAAAAAAACACTGTATAAATGAGGGGAGGGGAGGAGAGTCACAATTGGAAGTTGGCCTGGATAAGGGTGTCTGCTAAGAGATAAAAGAATAACTTTGAGGCCTTGTTGGTATAAGATGGGAGACTGCCTGGTAATACCAGTTACTTTAAACTTGGTGTAGTCGAGGGTATACACAGGTAAATGGTGTTTACCCACTTTGAATTTGGGCACTATATCGTTTACCCACTTCTCATATAAGGGATCATTAGTTTACCTATCGTAGATCTGGTTCCCTGAAAGAGAAGATGGCCACCAAAACATTGTTCTGGGATGTACTCCTGCCTATTGGTAGGTGTTACTGAGCTCTTTCTATCAAAGCTGCCAATAGGCCCCCTCCTCTCAGTGACCCCCTTGGTCCCGCCTCCCGAGGATACTTAACTGTCACGCAGGGGAGGATCATTCTCTTTCGCGACAAAACCGTGATGTTGACCGAACCGACCTCGTGGTTGGGGCCATCTTCTCTTTCAGGGAACCAGGTTTACAGTAGGTAAACTAACATTCCCTTTTAATTTGAGGATGGCTACCAAACATTGTTATGGGAAACATGTACAAGAGCCGTCGTGAGGGAAGAGAGAACGGCAGCATATGAGGGACGTTAAGTCCTACCTGACCAAGGTCAGCTGCATGAGCGTGCAACCTCGAGGACCCTAGTGCCCACAGAGGGCAATGAAGGATCTACAACATTCAGGAGGTAGAACATGGCAAAGGTATATGGGGTTGCCCAGCTAGCAGCTTCACAAAATTGCAGCCATGGAGGCACATTGGAAGAGGGCCCATGATGTAGCCACACCTTTTGTGGAATGTGCGGCTATCCGCTCAGGTGGGAATAAGCCAGCACTATCATATGCAGTCAAGACTGTATCCACAATCCAATACGACAACCACTGCTTGGAGATGGGCTGTCCCAGGGTCCGTGTTCCATGGCAGACGAAGAGCTGGTCAGACTGACGCAGCGCTCTCGTCCTATCTACATAACAACTCAATGCCCTAACTGGGCAGATAAGGATCAACGTCTTATCTTCTTCCGTCACAAATGGTGGAGGATGAAAGGACTCAAGTTCCACGGACTGATTCACATGGAAGGCCTTAACCACCTTGGGGAGAAAAGCAGGGGTGCACGCAGTGACACTCTGCTACCATCATCCCAAATACGCATACAGGAGCTATGCACAGATAGCGCCTGCAGCTCACTAAACCGCTTTCCAGAGGTGATAGCCAAGAGAAAGGCTGTCTTCATAGACAGGTGCTTCAACTCGAGGGAGTATATAGGCTCAAACGGGGCCTGCGTGAGAGCCTCCAATACAATCTCAAGGCTCCATTCGGGGAGAGTGGCCCTCCTAGGAGGGCACAATTACCAAGCGCCTCAGAGAAACCGGGTAGCCAAAAAATGCGTGCCCGGGGACATTGAGTCAACGGGGGCATGGCAAGCAGAAATAGCCGCTAGGTAAACCTTCAGTGTGGAAGGTGATCTACCAGTCTCCAGCACATCTTGAAGAAACTATAAGATGGCGGGCATGGTACTGGAGATTGGATCATGATCGTTAGTACGGCACCAATTTTGAAACATTTACACTTATAGACATAGCTTGACCTAGTGGAATACACCCTAGCATTCTGCAGTATACCTACGACCGCGTCAGACAGCCCTAAGGCTGACCAGCAGTCCCTTTCAGGGGCCAGACCCATAGTTGGAGCCTGCCCGGCTCCAGCTGCCAAAGTATGCCTCTCGTCTGACTGAGAAGATCCTGGCAAAGAGGGATTTCCCAGGGCGGGCCGTTCAATAGCTGGCACAGGGATGAAAACCAGATTCTCCAGAACCACCTGGAGGACACGAAGAGAACTGATTTCTTCTCTGACCGGACCTTCTCGAGAAAGGCCTGGAGCAATGGCAGAGGCGGGAACGCGTAAAGGAACGGTCTGGGCCATTTGTGGGCTAGAGCGTTGACGCTGAGAGGACCGCCACAGCAGTGGAGGGTGTAACTTCCTGAAATGTTCTCAAATGCATTCCACCACTTGAGGGTGGAGCAACCACTCCGATGTATGTGGGCCCTCCCTCGAGAGGAGGTCCGCTGCCCGAAAGCTACTGTCCTGCTTTGGTACCAGAAATTATCTCAAGTAGAACCCCTCTACAAGAGAGGTGGGATCTACGAGATGAATGGCGCGCTTGTCCAGCAAGGCTGCCACTTCAGTCTGGAGCACTGAGGCCTGAAACGGGTCTGTCACGAACGTAGTCCCAAGCGAGACTGAAGCACGTAACTGTATTGTACGGTTGCGAGCACCCACACAGAGGTGCAAGCGCGCCAGTAGTGAAGCTGTTGTGCTGTGAATTGGGTCTGAGGCCACCAGCCTTCAGGGGCCCTGCTTGTCAGCAGAGGCTGGGGCGGGGCTGGTGGTGGTGGTTACTCGGGGAAGAAACCCTGGAACTGCCTTCGCGGTTGTTGCTGTGTGGGCTGGCTCGGCCACGTCCACCACGCTGAGGCAGGGTCCTGCTTCTCGTCTGAGATGAGGCCTGTAAGAGATGCCTAATATCACCTGGCACCATCCAAGTGACTGTTCGTATCGGGGTAGAGTGCCAGTGGCTTGACCTGACCCATGCCGGAGCAGGGAGAGGGAGAAACTGTCTCGATGTCTTGCATTCCCTAAGAGACCACTGCTGGATCTCCTCCACTGCTGGACCAAAGGTGTAGCCTGGTGATATGGACGTGTCCAACAGCGTGGCCTAATCAGCGTCAAGCACCCACGCCTGCAACAGACACAGCTGTCTGCTCGCTATCACTAGACCCGCCAGACTCTGGCCACCTTTTACTAAACATTTTAAAACTAATAAACAAACAATTACCATAATGAACCCTATAGTAGTATGTTGCTTAAAACACAATAACACAATATTCATAATAAAGTTGAGTTCTTATCAGACATCTGGGCTCTAGACTTTTGCAGGCGGCATGCCCTTAGGCGTCATGTGGGCTCTCTTGCTCTTGCCGTGGGGCTGTACTGTCGGTAATCTGGAGCCGCGACAGCTTTGGTACAGCTTCCATTCGGTAATGGTTGTCATTCCAATTGAAAGGGAACGTTAGGTTATTACCATAACCCTGGTTCCCTGAAAAGAGAATGACAACCATTACCCTTTGAGGTCATGTCCCCAGCTGACCTCTGTTTTCTAAAGAAAATGACAATATGCTACTGTATGGATGTCCCTCTTCAACAGGAGGAGATTTGCTCAGAGATTGACGGTCAGAGAGGCTCTTCCCATTCATTAATGGTTGTCATGCGAATTGAAAGGGAACTGAAATTACTTTTTTAAAATACACTTTTCTTATATTGGTAAGCGATAATCAGTTTGTTTGAAAACCATGCTTTAATCACTGATAATAGATGCACAGGTGATGATTCCGTGAGTGCTGCGGAGCTCAGGCACCAATGTGGGAAAATAAGGTCCTGTACAGTGCAAATAAATCACTTGTTCTGTCAAATTATAGTGTGGATGCTTCACGAGCAAAACTGTTATTGCAGAGTTTAAAATACAAAATCAATTTATACAAATACTCCCAGCTTTCTTAAGATCTGCATTTCCCTTGTTTTTCTTTTGTATTTGTTTTGCTTTCATTATTATCTATAGTAGATACAGCATCCGTCAGTTCTGGCAGATTCTACTGTACATGCTGAAGTGGTTTTCTCCCACTGCTAATTAAAAAATATAGCCACCTAGCTATTTCATCCCGAGGGCTTACTGTAGATGCTTGTAACCAGATCCAGACTGTCAAGCTTGATCGTATGCCTGGAGAGGAAATTCATCTTATGGACCGTGGACTGCCCTTGTAACTTCCAAGAAATGTGCTCAAAAAAATGAATGCCTACAAGGCTGACTGCAGTCCTACAGCTGGACTGAAAACTACCATACGAGTCAAAATAGGCTGCAAACTGGTGCTTTGCAAGAACATTGACATTGCTATTGGTCTCATCAATGGGGCAACTGGGAAGCTTCAAGCTGTTTCCTACTATCTGGAAAGCACAAGTATGGTCATAACCATAACCATCTTATTTAACAATGGAGTCACCCATAACTTTGAACCTTTATGCTCAAAGTTTGAAATCATGAGCAGAGTCTTCATTGTTCGGGAGCAGTTCCTAGTCATTGGTGCTCATTCAATCACCATTCACAAATTCCAGGGTAAGATGAAATTTCACGGTAATATGGATCTTGGTAACTCAATTTCCTCAAAGTTTTGTTGCACTTTCCTGAGTTACATCCTTAAGCAGTGTCCACCTTATCAACTTTTAGACCCCACCTGCATTAAGGCTCCTCAAACTGCACTTGCAGAGTACAATAGGCTCAGAGGGATATTTTGCCCTAAGTTACTAAACTTGAAGGAGACCAACACGCACAAGCGACACAAGGTAAAAGATCGAGTGCATTTCATTCACCGAGCCATCACTAATGTTCAGGAACAGCAAAAGCCTCAATCTTCTAAGAGAACACTTGCACTTACACATCCATTCAGAGGCTTGAGCAACTTAAATGTCACCTAATGCTATGCAAATGCAACATTGCAGTTCCTTCTTCACTTGCAGCCTCTGAAGTATTCATTAAAACGTAGTCAACAAGAGGCTATCAGGAGCTTTGTTCACAGCTATGAACACTAGCCATCCACTGCATCTCTAACTATTGTGGACATTTGTCACTTCTTAGGAGAACCCTCAACAGAGGTGAGCAGCAAGATGTTACAGTTTCTCACCAAATTGTCTGAAATTTGTCCTGAAGTATCTTGCATGGTTTCATTCACAATGTTATGACATTCTATGTACTAGATATAACTACTGCTCATCAAACCAACAGGTGTTGCATGTTTACCCTCTACACTTACCTGCTGTTACAGAATCCATGTGTTTGGAAGAACTCATTTATAAAAATGACATATGGGCAACGATTCTTGGTAGCAAATGCAGGCAATGCAAAACTTCTCCAATCATGAAATGTGAACTTATTCAGTCAGCAGGAAGAGTGATTGCAGTCCAAACCAGACAGGACTGTTACAAAGTAACACAATGCCAAGTTTATTGCTGTGCAGACATCAAAATTACTGTGGACAACAGGAATGACCATTATCATACACTAAGGAAAGGGTGTTACTTCAGGACACTATTTGTCTCTTCTTGCTGTGGGTGCTACTGGAAAATGGGTTCATGCAAATGATCACTCATTGAAGTCAAACCATGGCCAACAAATGCAAAGGACATGGACATGGCTTTTCATCAAGAGATCTAATGCTTTACAAATGCCTTACATTGGCCTAACTTCATAACAACTCTATAACAAGGAGAATAATGTTTTTTTTTTTTTTTTTCCAGCATTAAAATATGTTAGTATACTACCCTTTAGCACTGACTTGGATATGTACCTTTTTATCCATTCATAACATTGTTGTTTTGTACCTATGTAAATATCAATACCTACCAAAATAAACATGTTGTTTTCACCACTGATGGATGTACATTTGCAACTAAAAGAATACAATGTTTACACTTTCAATACTGTCCAAAAGTCCCTTCTACCATTAATTTACTTTCAAATCTTTTCTCATTTCTCTTATACTACTCTACTTATTACTCTCTTGTCTTGTCTGTCTGTCTATTTACCATACACATTCTTGAACAGCTTCCCCTCACTTTATTCATTATTTGATGAACAACAAGTAAAAAAAGAAGTGATAACTATAACAAAAACATTGTCAATGTAAAAAACCAAGTTAGAAAAAATGCAACAGCTGTTTAAAATAGCGATATCAAACACAAAAGCCCAAGTTAGGAGAAGCAATTGTGCTTGCTGTGCTTTAGATTAATTATTTCCAGCTGTCCATATGGTCCTTTGCAAGGTGCCGGTAGTATCCCAGAAAATACCATAGTTTTGGTTTTGTCTTTTAATTTCCTTCCTAGCTCTCCGAATTTGTTTTGCAAGGATTTTGGTCTGTCTCTTCCAATGCTGTTTGTACCGATGTGGACGACTACTACCAGGTCATCTCTTGTTCGTTCTAGGAGCCTGTCCACGTTCTCAGTGATGTGCGTGACAGAGGCTCCTGGAAGGCAGCACACTGTTGTAGTAAGGGGGTCCAAACTGCGAAATGAACTTGCTGTGTTTCTCAATATAGAGTCCCCAACAATCATGACCTCTCTTCTTTTTGCTGTCTGGCCACCACAGGGTCCTGGATCTTGTTCCTTTCATTCTCTTGATGTTGGTTTTGCTCATCAAAATTTTGAAGTGGCTCAAATTTGTTGGATGTTTTAATTTCTGGTGGTTATGTTTGACAAAGTTTCTTTTTTTCCCTATTTCTACCTACCTGAACCCAGCTGTTCTGACCTTCTTTTATCTCCCTGGTGGCTTTCCTTCTGTTAGGGGTGGTACAGACTTCCATGATTTGTGGGTGTGTCAGCTCCTCAAGATCCTGTTGCTGTCTCATTTCTTTCAGTTCTATTTCCAGCACACTTACTAGTTTATGTAAGTCCTGGATCGCGTGGCACTTTATGCACACTTGGTTTAGCTCTGCTGGGTTTTCTCGGATTTCCCACATTATGCAGGTGTCACAGATTACTGGCTTGAAGACCATGTTAATTTTTGTTTTGCTTTCAAACTGCTTCTAAACTGCTTCCACTCGTTGTTGCTGGGAAGACTGCCTCATTTATAGTTGTGTTGTTCTGCTGTGCTGTTGGTTCCTCCCCTCGCCCATGTGACTTTGAGCTGCAGTGTATACCCAATTTCCTGTGTTTTCTGATTAAAGCAATTAAAGATGTAATTTTTCCTTATTGATCTTGTTCATCACCTTCATTGTTGGAGAGATTTTATATATATATATATATATATATAGTGTAAGATAGCAGGGAGGGGGTTAGAATCCATCCCTGCTAAAACATGTGAGAATGCAATGTGTCTTAATTGTTTTATTGTTTAGTAATCCCCTGCACCTGGTGCTAATTGTAAATTGGAGCCAGGTGCAGGGTATTTAAAGGATACAGCCAGTCTGCTCAGGGCTGCTGAGTGGAGGGAGGCAGAAGGTGTGGTCTGCTTCTGAGCAGTCAGGGTGAGGTACTGTGATAAACTGTGTGGTTTTCTGTTTTTTAGGTTTTGGGTTACCGGTAAACAGCTTAGCTGTCCCGGGGTTAGTAAGAGGAATCCTGACTGTATAGTTAATGCTCCAAGAAGGAGCTAGGTGTTTGTTTGGTTTGTTTAATTTTAATTTGTGTTCATTAAAAGCGCTAAGAAAATCAATTTCTGTGTCCTGGGTAAGATTTTAAAGGGGCAACGAACCGTGAGAGTGTGAGGATCTTTTACATAATATATATAGCCTCATGCTTTTTCACATATTCTTGTATATATGGGCTAAATGTCTGTCCTTGTGTGCCCTCCTCTACCTGTACTTTACCTGCATTATGTCTGTGTTTCTTCCCAAAGCATACTTGTCTGCACCTGTGATGACTCCTCTCCCATTCCCTGTCTGTCTTTCTCTCTGTAGTAGTGCTTGCAAGGATAACCAAGAACACTTCAGTCTGTGTTGAGCACTTTCCTTGGCACATGTGTCTTAGCATCTTTATTCTTTAATGCATCTTTATTCTGGTTAAACCCAGCTAATAAGGGAATGAGCATTTCAATGTAAAGTGGAGCGATCTAAAAAAGAAGCCAAGTTAGAAGCAACAATTGTGTGAATGTTGGGTCCCAGCACCTTTCCAATTGTGTCTTTTTGCATAATGCTTGACAAGGTTTTCCCAATTGTTTCTCCTAACTTTGGCTTTTGTGTTTGATATCACCACTTTAAATAACTGTTGCATTTTTTAACTTAATTTTTAACATTGACAATGTTTTTGTTATAGATATAAATGACAACATAAAATACACCACATAAAACACAAAATACACAGGGGGGACAACTTCTGCAAACCACTGTATATATGTACATGTATGGATATAAGCAATAAGCATATATGTCTTATAAAAACCATACATATCTAGCTATATTCATATACTCATACATATATATATATATATATATATATATATATATATATATATATATATATACACACACAGTGCCTTGCAAAAGTATTCAGACCCCTGACCAATTCTCTCATATTACTGAATTACAAATGGTACATTGAAATTTCGTTCTGTTTAATATTTTTTTTTAAAACACTTAAACTCAGAATCAATTATTGTAAGGTGACATTGGTTTTATGTTGGGAAATATTTTTAAGAAAAATAAATAAAAAACTGAAATATCATGCTTGCATAAGTATTCAACCCCCACACATTAATATGTGGTAGAGCCACCTTTCGCTGCAATAACAACTGGATTCACCTTTCAGCAGGAGTGATTTTGGCCCATTTTTCTTGGCAGATTTGCTCCAGGTTGTTCAGGTTGGTTGGACGACGCTTGTGGACCGCAATTTTCAAATAGTGCCAAAGATTCTCAATGGGATTGAGATCAGGACTTTGATTTGGCCACTGTAGGACATTCACCTTTTTGTTCTTGAGCAACTCCAATGTTGCTTTGGCCTTGTGCTTGGGATCATTGTCCTGCTGAAAGGTAAATTTCCTCCCAAGCTTCAGTTTTTTAGCGGACTGAAGCAGATTCTCTTGCAGTATTTTCCTGTATTTTGTACATTCCATTCTTCCCTCAATTGTAACAAGATGCCCAGTCTCTGCTGATGAGAAGCATCCCCACAGCATGATGCTGCCACCACCATACTTCACTGTAGGGATGGTGTGTCTTGAGGCATGGACAGTGTTAGGTTTGCGCCACACACAGCGCTTTGAGTTTTGGCCAAAAAGCACTATCTTGGTCTTATCTGACCACAAAACCTTTTCCCACATCGCAGCTGGGTCACTCTCATGCTATCTGGCAAACTCCAGACATGCTTTCAGATGGTACTTTTTGAGTAATGGCTTCTTTCTTGCCACCCTCCCATACAGGCCAGTGTTATCAGAGCTCTTGATATGGTTGACTGGTGCACCATTACTCCACTCCCAGCCATTGAACTCTGTAGTTCCTTCAGTGATTGTTGGCCTCTCTGTGTCTTCTCTCACAAGTATCCTTCTTGTTTGAACACTGAGTTTTGAGGGACGGCCTTTTCTTGGCAGTGCCTGGGTGGTGTGATGCAGCTTCCACTTCCTGATTATTGATCCAACTGTGCTCACTGGAATATCCAAACACTTGAATATTATTTTGTACCTTTTCCCTAATCTATGCATTTGTATTACTTTATCTCCCATTTCACCATAAGGGTGTTCCCGAAGCCGAAGTGTTTAGGTGTTCCTGTACACTGAGACTACAGTCTCACTGCAGACACACACACACACACACACAGTCAGTCACGCACACAGAAAGACACACACACACTTACCCTTCTTACATTTCTTGCAACATGTATTTGCTTTCTTAACAGAATAGTCACTGTCTGTACAAGACATCTTATCTATCTATCTCTATCTATCTATCCCTGTCTCTGACTCTTAAGGTACAAGACTACTATCTGTCTTGTCACTGATATAAACTAATGGAAAGCAATCTTGACCCTTTTCCCAGTTTATTACAATACAAAACTATGAACAAAGCTTTTTGTCTCCCCTCCCTCTCTTTCTCTTTAGGGTCTCTCTGTGAAAGAAGTAGACTGTGAGTGAGCTCTATAAGTCTACACATGCGTTTCCTTTTCATCTGATGCTCACTTTCCATAATGTTTCAAGCAAGTGGGTTTCAAAGCTTGTGGTTACAGTTACTGATGCAAACAGAAAATCAGAACATCTGCAGCATTACTGTAGAGAGGTAATAAAACCTTTCAACACTTGTGGGTTTAAAATTAACTTTATTTGCAAACAGTTAGATAAGAGTTGGATGACACTGCAATACAATTCCTCCCAGTCAGTTTTGCACTAGCATCTGAATCATTGCGGTTAATTATTATTATTTGTTTATTTACCAGAGGCCTTTATCCAAGTCTACTTACAGATACTAAGGCGTGTGAACTATGCATCATCTGCAGAGTCACTTACAACAATGTCTCACCCAAAAGATGGAGCACAAGGAGGTTAAGTGACTTACTCAGGGTCACACATTTAGCAAGGTGTCTTCTCAATGTTTAACTTGTTTCTTTCATTTTTGCTGTTGATCTAGCAGGGTTTTTTATGTGTTAAATTGTGTGATCCTGCTAGCATTGGCCTCTGTCCAGCACACAGCTAACAGTGCCAGCACACTAGATTAGAACTTTACTGTATATATACATGTTGGATTATATAGTGCAGTCCCTTGACAGGACAAAATGGAGAGAGGGTTTAGAGGGGAGAGAACGGAGAGGAAAGAAAGGAGAGAGTGGAGAAGAAGGAGAGAGAGAAGAAAGGGGGAAAGAGAGGAGAGAGTGGAGAGGGAGGAGAGAGAGAGGAGAGGGAAGAGATAGAGGAGAAGGAGGGTAGAGGAGAGGGAGAGGTGAGGGAGTGGAGAGAGAGAGAGGAGATGGAGGCAATAGAAAGGAGAGGAAAGGAGAGGGAGGGTAGAGAGGTGAGGGAGTGGAGAGAGAGGAAGGTCTCAGTTCTCCTGGATAGTCTGCTGTATCCAGCTCAGATATCGCTCCACTCTGGTATAAGCCCCATAGTTTCCCTTCTTCCCACAATCCACTCCCCAGGAAACAATCCCTGCTGCATAGAATTCCTCCCCCCCCCCTTCAGCCTCCCTAAGCAGGGTGAAGGCGCCCCCACTGTCCCCCGAGCAGGTGTCGTCACCCCCCTCCACTCTCCCTGCGCAGAACATGTTTTCAGTAAACTGTGGGATGTCCTCCTTGCCACGTTGTCTCCTGTAGCTCCTCTCTGAGTTGAAGGAGGTGTTGCACTGGCGCAGGTCCACCACAGGCAGTGCCACATACTTGAGCTGGTTGGAGAGTTTATGTCCCTCTGTGACGCCCCAGCCGGAGACGTAGCCCATCACACCGGCCTGGTACAGGGAACCAGCGGCGGGGAGGCAGAGCGGCATGACGGTCTCGTTCAATGTGACGCGGTGCCGCAGCTTGATCAGCGCGATGTCGTTGTTGAACTGCAGAGCCCCTTGTTGGAAGCTGGGGTGCACAAAGATGGCCTGGATCTCCAGGCGAGGCATGAGGATCAGGTTCTCCAAATTGGTGTCCCCCAGGTGGATCTGGATGGACTGCGTGAGGTCTTGCAAGCTGTCTCTCTGGTCTTTCTGTTTCGGGTAGATGTTGTGAGCAGCCGTCATTATCCACTGATCAGTGATTAGGAAAGCCCCAGCTCTCCCGGCACTGAGCAGAAGCACCTAAAACATGATAACATGTAGAGCATGAGAACACCCATAACACAATAATCCCTTGTGGCAGAGCAAAGCTCTGCCCTTTAAATTGGCAGGGGTGGGGTTAACTTCCCCTACCTGCCTGGGTTTATTATGTTCAGGTGGCTGGGGTTGATTAGTTGATTAGGTTGATTAACGATCAATCAGCTCCCACCCACCTGATATAAAAGGAGGCCTCTGCTTCTCATTTGGAGAGAGGGAGCTGAGGAAGCAGGTTGGTTTTTTTTGGTTGTTTGGAAAGTTTGAATCCAGTGAAGGCATTGCCCAGCCTGGAAATTGTTATTTTTGTAAGTTTTGCTTTTTGTCTTTCTTTGTGTTTAAATTGCTTTGTTTTTGCCCTTGTGCCCTTTCATTTTTGTGTTTATTTATAATAAAATAGTTATTTTTTGAACTGCAGTCTGTCTCTGGGCCTCTTTCCACTCGCCAGCCTGCCACATCCCTAGAACACAATAATAAACACCTAGAACCTAGAAGTCCGCCAAAGCAAACCTAAAAGACAGTAACACGTACAACATGGTTAAAACCTAGAAAACCCAGCACCTAAGATTGAACATAATAGCACAGTAGAAGGTTTTATTTTGGCCAGGATAAACAGCTGGGCTGGCTGTTTGTATCGGTGTCCTACCTGCCAGGGGAAGCTGCCTCTTGGTGCTATGTTGCCTCCCAGAATGCGCTGGACCTTGGGTATGGGGTTATGGGGCTTCCCACACACTGGAACACACACACACAAGTAATATTAATAATGATAGTAATAATAACTAATAAATATAATAGTAACAGTAATGATATTAATAACAGTAATTACCAGGCAGGCAGGTTGGAATGACATTGTTCCGATATGTATCCTCCCACTTCCTGCGAGCTGAGCAAAAAAACTGATTTCCTAATGAAAAAATGATAAAATGACTTACAGACTGAGGTACATATTCAACAATTCAGACACCGAGCAAAATAATCTGTTTAATACAATGACACTAGAAATGCATGTAACAAAGAAGAAGCCATACTAATGGAGGATTTCAACTTCCCCCATATAAAATGGGAAAACCTGGTGGGGAGGATGACAGCCAGAATTGAAATGGTGGAAATTATAAATGACTGCTTTCTAACGCAATTTGTCAATGCATAGAGGAGAGGCATGCTTTGATTTAATCTTTTCAAATAACAGACAGAATAATTAAACAGGTCAGAGAACCATTGGATAATTCAGATCACAACATGGTCTCATTTGAAGTGCTTTTTAAAACCACAAAAGTAATGACTAAAGATAAGGTTTACAATTTTAGAAAGGTCAGCTATGATGGAATGAAGCAGAGTCTAACAGAACTAGATTGGAGTAAAATAGAGAAAACATCCACGGAAAAAGGATGGCTGTTTTTTAAAAATATAGTAGTACAGGTGCAATATAATTACATCCCAGAAGTAGAGGAATCTAAATCTAAAACCAAATGGCCAAAATGGTTTAATGTAAAAAAAATATTCTGAGAAAAAAGGCACTTTATAGAGTGTTTAAAAGGGACCAAGAACAAGGTACACAAAAAGTGTTTAGAACTGCACACTCAAATAAAAAAGGAAGTTAGAAAGGCCAAGAGAGAGAGATAGGAATGAGCTAAGGGGGCTAAAACTAATTCCAAAGTTTTTTTTTCCAATATTACAACAGCAGAGAACATTCAAAGAGGAGGTAAAATGTCTAAGCGATACAAATGGCAAAATCATAGATGAAGGAAAAAAATAGCAAATATATTAAATGATTACTTTTCACAAGTTTTTACGAAGGAGGATACGGACAACATGCCCCACATGTCATCCAGTTCCTATCCAGTTTTAAATAACTTTAGCATAACCGAGGCAGAAGTGTTAAAGAGACTAGAAGCTCTTAAAATAAAAATAAACAAATCCCCTGGGCTGGATGTGATCATCCCAATTGTACTCATAGAAATGAAAGAAGTTATTTAAAAACTGCTAACCAAGATCATGCAGCAGTCTCTTGACATAGGGGTTGTACTGACAGACTGGAAAATTCCAAACGTAATACCGATCCACAAAAAGGGAGACAAAACTGAACCAGGTAACTACAGGCCAATAAGCCTGACTTCTATTATATGTAAACTTATGTAAACTATAATAAGATCCAAAATGGAAAATTACCTATATGGTAACAGTATCCTGGGAGACAGTCAGCGTGGTTTTAGGAAAGGGAGATCGTGTCTAACTAACATCCTTGATTTTTTGAGGATGCAACACTGACAATAGATAATTGCAAAGCATATGACATGGTTTATTTAGATTTCCAGAAAGCTTCTTACAAAATCCCACAGAAAAGATTAATTCTCAAACTGAATGCAATAGGGACTCAAGGAAATGCATGCACCTGGATTAGGGAGTGATTAACATGTAGAAAACAGAAAGTACTGATTAGAGGAGAAACCTCAAAAGCGAGGTAACCAGTGGTGTACCACAGGGATGAGTATTAGGTCCTCTTCTGTTCCTAATTTACATTAATGACTTAGATTCTGGTATAGTAAGCTGTAACAAGACAAGGAGCCCTGTACAGTTATTTAATGATTTATTTTTAGACTGGGGTCTCCCCCTCCACCCCTGTGTTATTTTTTGTTTGTTTATTATGATTTATTTATTGTATTTATGACGTGGAAAGCAGGGTTATTGTGTATTTGTATTTATTTTAAAAAATGTATTGATAGCGTAGCTGCATTGTTTAGTTATAGTGGTCACCTGTATAAAAGCCTGCAGCTTTCTGCCCTCAGGGTGGGTGTTCAGAGGAGGAACAAGAGCGAGCAAGGGAAAAATTTAAAAATAATATAAAGGAACCGTGAAGTCGACTGCCCAGCCAGACCTAAAGTGTTATTATCGTGTTCGTGATTGTTTTTGGTTTAAACTTTTATTTCACTCGGTGAGCAAGTGTTTTGTTTTGTTTAAATATTTTATTTATTTTTGTAAACAGGGTGGGTGTTCAGAGGAGGAACAAGAGCGAGCGAGGGAAAAATTTAAAAATAATATAAAGGAACCGTGAAGTCGACTGCCCAGCCAGACCTAAAGTGTTATTATCGTGTTCGTGATTGTTTTTGGTTTAAACTTTTATTTCACTCGGTGAGCAAGTGTTTTGTTTTGTTTAAATATTTTATTTATTTTTGTAAACAGCGCACAGCGCGACTTTTTGCACCGCAGTACTGCCTTTGTTTTTTCTGTTCCTGCATCTGGCCTGACGTCACCACTCGCCAGCCTGTCACACGTGGTGTTCAGTATGGGATCACCAGCGCCTCCTGGAAGCAGGCCAGGAAGAATACTGCAGTTTTCTTTTTCTTTTCATTTTTACTTGTGGAGTGAGGAAGAGAAAATGGGAAAAAGCAACAACAGAAGCAGCACCAGCGAGAGGCTGGTTGCAAACCCCACCACGTCTCTGGCAAGGTGGACATCTGCCTAACTTGCTTGAGGGGGCAGGAGTGGTATTTTGGGGTTGGCAAGGAGGGCCACGTGTTGCCCAACTGCTACCACTCTTCTCCACCTCAGGAAGAGGAGGTGATACTGGGGTTACAGCCATAGGAGGAGATTGGCTGGGAAGCCCTCCTCCACAGCATGGGAGTGCAGTATTGCTCCTGCATCTGTGAGGAGTGGGGACATTTCCCAGCGAACTGCCCCCTCCCACCAGAGGAAAGCCTACTGTGCCCACCCCCACTACAGCCCAAGAGGAGGAGCCTGAATGTCCAGCGCCTGAGTGGGAGGAGCCTGAACGTCCTGGCTCCTCTCATGCCGTCACCTCCCGAGGGTCCCCTGTCGCTGTCACCTCTCGAGGGAATGCTGCTGCCCAGTCATGCATATCTTGGGGATGTCAGTTTTCCATCACCTGCGGGTGCCACTTCGCCATCGACCAACTGCTCCGCACCACCTGGGGCTGGCTGCTTCTCCGCATCACCTAGGGCTGCCTACTGCTTTGCATTGCCTGGGGCTGCCTGTGTCTCTTTTTTATCCCCTAAGGTTGCTGAAGGTCCCACTTCGCCGGGGGTTTTTGAAAGTCTCGCTTCCCCTGGGGTTGCTGAGGGTCCTGCTTCGCCTGGGGGTGCTGAGGGTCCCACTTCGCCTGGGGGTGCTGAGAGTCTTGCATTGCCTGGGGTTGTTGAAGGCACCGCTTTGCCTGGGGTTGCTGAAGGTCCTGCTTCGCCTGGGGGTGCTGAGGGTCCCGCTTCGTCTGGGGGTGCTGAGAGTCTTGCATTGCCTGGGGTTGTTGAAGGCACTGCTTTTCCTGGGGTTGCTGAGGGTCCTGCTTCGCCTGGGGGTGCTTGAGTTTATGTTGACTCAAAAATGTGTTCATCTAGACAATGTGGGGAAGATATAAAAGGCCAACATAATGCTTGGATATATAGTGAAAAGTGTTGAATTTAATCAAGTAATGTTAAAACTTTAAAATGCATTAGTAAGACCTCATCTAGAATATTGTGTTCAGTTTCGGTCACATGGATACGGTCAAAATGGATACAGTCAAAATGGATACTGCTGCTCTAGAAAGAGTGCAAAGAAGAGCGACCAGAATTATTCCGGGTTTAAAAGGCATGTCATATGAAGACAGGCTAAAATAATTTAATCTATTCAGTCTTGAACAAAGAAGACTAAAATGTACTGACAATGTCAACCCAAGGAACTTTTTGACTTGAAAAAAGAAAGAAGGTGTAAGACAGAGTTGTAATGACTCGAGTAGCAATTTTTGATGACTCGACTCCCTGCAAGAAAAGACTCGACTCGACTCGAGTCAATGCCCAACAGACGTGACTGGAATCAAGTCTGACACATAAGTCTCCATCTGACTCGAGTCATTGTCTTTGTGATGAAATACATTTTAAAAAATCAAAACGCATGCAGCGGAAGCCCCTCTCTACAAGCAGTCATCTTGTAGCATAAACAGAACAGGCTCATGTAGTGAATGTCAATACCGTTGCTAAGGAAACACTTTTTTAGCTTATAGCACCGTTCTATGATCAAAACGTCATAAGCAGCAAGCAAGAATCAAGCATAATTTGAGGCGGGAAGAAGACATCGGTGTAAGTTAACAGTATATTCGACAATATGGAAAGCAGCACACTGAAAGCACCTGCGGTGGTGAGATTCTCTTTCAAAGATTACACTATTGACCGGGAGAAGAGCAAGCAGGCTGCACCTTGCCTACACTGTAAAGCAAAAATAAGCGAAAAACTTGGAACGTCGTTTAACTTCACCCGACATTTGAAGACTAAGCACCCTGACCGGTAAGTAATTTTACTCTTAATTAATATTAACATAATGTATAAAAGATGTGTCTATATAATGCATACCTGCCAAGTCTCCAGTTTTGACCAGTCAGGGAGATAATATTTAGGACCAAGGTATAGTAATTATTAATACTAGTAGTACGTAGATTCAGAGCACAATGGACATACAGTACATTACCGCACCGCTATAATGGCCTTCATGACATACTACAACAAACCTGTATCCCAGCTACAGCACGTAAAGTTTTTTTGTTTTTTTAAATGCTGTCTCATACAGTAAATTACGTTGACGCTGAAACCGAAATGTCACAAAATTGGTGTTGATGTTAGCTGGTACAGCTCTGCGCAAAATAGCACCGCATATATATATATATATATATATATATATATATATATATATATATATATATATATATATATATATATATATATATGGAACCAAGGTCCGAAACAAAGGCTGACTGAAAACTGAAACTTGGATGGTGTGCTTTTAAATGTTTTATTACTGATCACGGGTCTGGTATGGGTCGGTGGGGGCGATGTACATAGCCCTATATAAAGAAGATCGAGAACAGGATGTGATTAATTAAAGTCGATTTCAGAAAAGTCTTTTTACCCCAAACAGGATGTTGTCTACTAATGATAACCTTGAACAAGTAGATGCCTTAAAATGGGTTTAACAGTATTGACAATTACATTCGTAAACAACATTGTTGTCAAGTGTGCTAAGAAATAGATACCAGGGTTCCACATTAACCATTACCCGGTGGTCCGGGGCCGGTAGAGAGCTCAGTTTGGCTGGTAGTTATGAAACACCACAGCCCGACTGGGCCGGTTACATTTAACTAGTATAATATACACTGAGTGTACAAAACATTAGGAACACCTGCTCTTTCTATGAAATAGACTGACGAAGTGAATACAGGTGAAAGCTATGATCCCTTATTGATGTAACCTGTTAAATTGGATTGTGTATGTGTGCCATTCAGAGGGTAAATAGACAAGACAAAAGATTTAAGTGCCTTTGAACGGGATATGGTAGTAGGTGCCAGGCGTGCCGGTTTGAGTTTGTCAAGAACTGCAACACTGCTGGGTTTTTCATGCTCAACAGTTTCCCGTGTGTATCAAGGATAGTCCACCACCCAAAGGACATCCAGCCAACGGCAGGCCAGTGGTCAAAAACGGCTCATTGATGAAAGAGGCAAAAGGAGGCTGACACGAATTGTGCCGAGCAACAGACGGGCTACAGTTAGTCAACTGACAGTCCAGTACAACATTTGTGCTGAAAGACCCAAAAAAGAATGCACAACTCGTCGTACCTTGACACGAATGGGGTATGGCAGCCGACGACCTAACAGAGTTCCACTTCTTTCAGCAAAACACAAGAAACTGCGGTTGCAGTGGGCTAAGGAACAAAAACACTGGACACTGGAGGATTGGAAAAACATTGCCTGGTCTGATGAATCCCGGTTCCTGCTGTTTCACACTGATGTGAGGACTAGGGTATGGAGAAAACCACATGAGTACATCCATCCATCATGCCGCATGTCAACGTTGCAGGCTGGTGATGGTGGTGTGATGGTGTGGGGTGTATTGTCATGGCACACATTGGGCTCCTTGATAAAAGTGGAGCAACGTTTGAATGCCACAGGATATCTGAACATTATTGCCAATCAGGTGCATCCCTTCATGTCAGCAGTGTATCCATCTGCTAATGGATTTTTTCAACAGGATAATGCCCCATGTCACAAGGCTAGGATTGTCCAGGAATGGTTCCACACAGACGACAGTGAACTCAGCTTACTGCAGTGGCCTGCCCAGTCACCAGATCTCAATCTGATTGAGCATCTGGGCCGGATGAGATCCTCCCAGTAGTACTCAAAGAAATGAAAGAAGTAATTTACAAACCGCTAACCAAGATCATGCAGCAGTCTCTTGACACAGGGGTGGTACCAACAGACTGGAAAATTGCAAACGTAATACCGATCCACAAAAAGGGAAACAAAACTGAACCAGGTAACTACAGACCAGTAAGCCTGACTTCTATTATATGCAAACTTATGGAAACTATAATAAGATCCAAAATGGAAAATTACCTATATGGTAACAGGGTACTGGGAGACAGTCAACATGGTTTTAGGAAAAGGGAGATCGTGCCTAACTAACTTGCTTGATTTTTTTGAGGATGCAACATCGATAATGGATAATTGCAAAGCATATGACATGGTTTATTTAGATTTCCAGAAAGCTTTTGACAAAGTCCCGCACAAAAGATTAATTCTCAAACTGAACACAGTTGGGATTCAAGGAAACACATGTACATGGATTAGGGAGTGGTTAACATGTAGAAAACAGAAAGTACTGATTAGAGGAAAAACCTCAGAATGGAGTGTGGTAACCAGTGGTGTACCACAGGGATCAGTATTAGGTCCTCTGCTATTCCTAATCTACATTAATGATTTAGATTCTGGTATAGTAAGCAAACTTGTTAAATTTGCAGACGACACAAAAGTAGGAGGAGTGGCAAACACTGTTGCAGCAGCAAAGGTCATTCAAAATGATCTAGACAAGATTCAGAACTGGGCAGACACATGGCAAATGACATTTAATAGAGAAAAGTGTAAGGTACTGCACGCAGGAAATAAAAATGTACATTATAAATATCATATGGGAGATATTGAAATTGATGAAGGAATCTATGAAAAAGACCTAGGAGTTTTTGTTGACTCAGAAATGTCTTCATCTAGACAATGTGGGGAAGCTATAAAAAAGGCTAACAAGATGCTCGGATACATTGTGAAAAGTGTTGAATTTAATCAAGGGAAGTAATGTTAAAACTGTACAATGCACTAGTAAGACCTCATCTAGAATATTGTGTTCAGTTCTGGTCACCTCGCTATAAAAAAGATATTGCTGCTCTAGAAAGAGTGCAAAGAAGAGCGACCAGAATTATTCCGGGTTTAAAAGGCATGTCATATGCAGACAGGCTAAAAGAATTGAATCTGTTCAGTCTTGAACAAAGAAGTCTACGTGGCGACCTAATTCAAGCATTCAAAATTCTAAAAGGTATTGACAGTGTCGACCCAAGGGACTTTTTCAGCCTGAAAAAAGAAACAAGGACCAGGGGTCACAAATGGAGTTTAGAAAAAGGGGCATTCAGAACAGAAAATAGGAGACACTTTTTTACACAGAGAATTGTGAGGGTCTGGAATCAACTCCCCAGTAATGTTGTTGAAGCTGACACCCTGGGATCCTTCAAGAAGCTGCTTGATGAGATTTTGGGATCAATAAGCTACTAACAACCAAACGAGCAAGATGGGCCGAATGGCCTCCTCTCGTTTGTAAACTTTCTTATGTTCTTATGTTCTTATCTATGGGATGAGATGGCACAAGCTATTTGGAGCAGAGATCCACTACCAGTCATCTTGACACAACTGTGGGAAGCATTGGAGTCAACATTTCGACACCTTGTAGAATCTATGCCCTGACGAATTGAGGCTGTTCTGAAGGTAATGTTTAATGTCTGAAGTAACATATATTGAAAGGCTTTGCTTAGCCACTTTCTTTTGAGATGTGGGCTCTCTTTGGTTACCATACACAATTAGAAACATACTGAAAATAAAAACCATCATGAAAAAATATATAAATATTTTGGGCCAGATAAAACTGCATCCGGGCCAGTAAAAACACGAGCTCAGTGGCCCGAGGGGCCAGTAGTTAAAAATCTAAATGTAGAGTCCTGGATACGTGTAAATACATTGCCCTAGTGCTTACAGGCAGGGATGGGCAGTATTGAAAATACATGTAATTATATTTTTGTAATTTGTAAATAAATTGTTAAAACATTTTATATTTTGTATTGAAAATACACATGCCAGAGTATTTTGTAATTTAAAAATACTCCAAAATACATTGTTTTACAATGCTGCTACCCCATGAGCAACTTGTTTCCAAAGTATTTTATATTTGTTACAACATTATCAAAAATAAAAACCTAAAACATAACTTGCACAAATGCATTCTGTAGGCTTAGGCTATTTGTTTTTCCCATATACAATGTGCACTAAAATGGCAGGTTATGCTGACTGCACTTGTTGTAGGCTGGCAACTATAATAAACTGCATGTTTTGTTTTTCTTTTCTATTTAGATTTTAGTGTTACAAAGCAAGAGACACTGCTACAGCTGGACAGTCCTCAATAACCTCCTTCCTGTAGTCATCCAAGCCAGGAGCCTTGGGAGGTAATACTACTACATACCACTCACCAAAAAAGTGCACAGGCTCAGGCCATTCATGAATCAATCGTGATGGACCTGGTTATTGGCAAGAGCTTGCCACTGACAATTGTGGAGTCACAAGGATTTTTGAACTTCATGCAGACGGTTGACCCTCGGTACAAGCCTTTGTGCAGACAGAGCATGAAAAAGAAGATTACTCACAAGGGAAGTAGCCTGAAGCAAGAAATCTGTCAACAGGTGTAGGTGTAACAGCACATGTCATTGAAGATGACGGTGAAAATGTTAAATTGTCAACATTCACTCTGGCATGTGAACATTTTGTGGGAAGGCACAAAGAAGACCGCATTGCATTGGCTTTTGATAGAATTATTGAGGGCTACAGAATCAAGAACAAACATGACTTTATCATTACTGATAATGCTGCAAATACTAAGAAGGCATCAACATATTTTCCAGATGCTGATAAGGGCACCACAGAGTGGATAGAAGATGACATGGAATCATCCATAGATGCAACTGCTGACCTTGATGATAACAGTATTTGGGAGTCCCTAGAAGATGTGGACCAGCAGGAGTTGTATCCTCTTGCAAAGAAGGTTTTAGCAGTCCCAGCATCCAGTGCACCAGTGGAGCGTGTTTTCAGTCGGGGAGGGGACTGCTGATGAGACCCCATCGCTAGTATCTTGGTGACAAATTATTCAGACTTGGTGATGCTTAAGTGCAATTACAAACCTCAGACAGCAGTCTGATACTTTGCTGTACATAAGAAAAGTTAAGGATGGGGTAGAGAGAGGGGTAAAGGGGAACAAGGAGGGTGGAAAAGAGGCCTTTTTGGCAGGGAAGGAGGTGGAGAATGGGGCTGGGGCTAAGAAAAAGGAGAGTGAAAGATCCTCAGGAAGTTTGAGAGAAAAATGAAAGCATGCATTCTATGTTAATTACATGTACATTCAAATCTAGTTTCTTAATTTTTTTCTTGGCCTATATTCTGTATTATTATTTGTCTCCATATGAAATTAAATCCCACCTAAAATTTCCTTGCATGTGGCACCTGAAACAATTATTGGGTAATGTTACTTGAGAAGAAGTGAGAAAATATTTAGATATGTTCTTTGTTTAATTTATGTTATCATTCATTACTGCACATCCAACCCAATTGAGCACAGATATTTTTTATATATAGATTACTTATTTCCTGTGAAACTAATTGGATTAAAATCAAGCTGTCTTGAACTGTCGTAACTTATGACTTGAAGCCAGGTAGGTGACTCGACTCGAGCTTGGCATGTCACTGACTCAACTTGACTCGAGTCTTTACTCCTAAATGACTGGACTCGAGTCCCAATTTTAGTGACTTGGTTACAACTCTGGTATAAGGAATTTTGTAACAGTTTATGTGTTAGAACTGATTATAATATTTCATTTTCTGTTACAGATTGAACAAAGAAGGTGGGAGTGGTATTTTGGGTTTTTGAGTTCAGGACTGTAAGGAAATGTGATAGTCCATACTCATATTGTTAGAATATTTGGAATGTATGGTACTTTCAATGGAGAGATATTGAGCACAGAGCTTAGGTGGGGTATCTTGGAATGCAGGGTCTGTCTCAATAAATTGCAGATTGACTAAAGAGAGGGCAAATATGACCATTTATGGGCATTTGTGAAGGTGGTTCTCTGCTGTGCTTGGTTATACAGAATTGTTGGAGTCTGGAACCAACTCCCCAGTAATGTTGTTGAAGCTGACACCCTGGGATCCTTAAAAGAGGCTGCTTGATGAATTCTGGGATCAATAAGGTTACTAACAACCAAACGAGCAAGATGAGCAGAATGGCCTTCTGTCTTTTGCAAACTTTCTTATGTTCTTATTTTCTCTTCTGGACCCCATTGATACAATACTCAAAGGCTTTATTACAAGTGGAGGGGAAAAGCAGCTGAATGTTTAAGATTTCACAAGTCCTAAAATAATTTCTGTTTTTGTCTGAACACA